>NC_057795.1:64826125-64826849 GCF_018294505.1 Triticum aestivum | reverse complement strand
AACAATAAGTATTTTGTTGTACGTAGAAACAAAATAAAACAAATAAAGCAAGAAAGAAAACAAAAAAACAAAAAAGTGTTTTCAAATTTGAAAACTAATGGTACTAACAGAATGTTTATAATTTTTCTAAAACTAAAAGCAAAAAGAATTAAAAAATAAAGCAAAAAATAAAAGAAAATAAATAATGCAGAAAACAAAACAAAAAAACTGGAAAAAAATAAAAATAGCAACAATAAGTAAAGAAAACAAAAAAACAAAAAAAGTGCCTCCTACCGGGCCCCCACGGCATGAATACGACTAAAAACCCTATCATGGGCCAGGATTCAGGCCCGTAGAAGGCCCAGCAGGCCCACAGGCAAAGCAGTGTCAGATTAGGCGCATAGGCTGCAGTTCAGAGGTGTTCGAGAGAGAGGAGGCAGTAGAGCTTATAAACAGGTCATCGGCGCTCCCAACTAGCGAGGTGGGACTAAACTCCCACCACCACGCCGCTGTGCAAGGCCATTGGTCCCGGTTGGTGGCACCAACCGGGACTAAAGGGCTGCATTGGTCCCGGTTCGTGGCACCAACCGGGACTGGTCCCTCTTTAGTCCTGGTTGGTGCCACCAACCGGGACCAAAGGGCGCCGCTTCCCGCCCTTTGGGCTGCCGAAAACTGGCCTTTGGTCCCGGTTGGTGGGACCAACCGGGACTAAAGGGTGCATTGGTCCCGGTTGGTGCCACGAACC
>NC_057795.1:64817967-64825648 GCF_018294505.1 Triticum aestivum | reverse complement strand
CACCCGCGCCCCTGCCCTGACGCGCGCCGCCCCGGTCCGCCCCCGTACGTCGTCGCCGTCGCCCTGCCTCGCCCTTCGTCGACGTCGCCGCCCCCCTACCCCGAGCGCGTGCCGGCCCACTGCCCTGTCGCCATCCTCGCCGCCGACCCCGCGGTCATCCTCACCTTGGTCCGTCCGGCGCCCTCCCTAGCATTTTTTTTCATATATATGCTTGTTTTTTTCATATATATGCTTGTTTTTTATATATATGCTGATATATATGCTTGTTATCATAATTGTTTTTGTTCATATATATATATATATATGTAATGATTTTTTATAGAATATGATGTTGTTTCATAGATGATCACATATATGATGTATGCACGGATGTGGATGAAATATGATGTTTTTTTGTTCATAGAACATGATGTTTTTTTATTCACGGATTTTTTTATTTATGGGAGAGGCGGGTGATGGAGTCATGTACCTAGGGTAGGGTCACAGACCTGATCTAAGTACCCTGCCCAAGGACACCCTTAGAAGAGATCACCTTCCAGTCGACCTACGAGGGACTCACTCGACTGACTTGAAGGACTCGACCACGAAGACTCACTCGACCAACAGAAGGTCAACAGGCACTCTGCACTGCAACGGTCTGTAATTAAGTAGACTTTATGATAGTAAAGACACTTTATGTGGGGCGTTACCAGTAACGCCCCGGACTTAATGTACCTTAAACCCTTCAGTACGTGGGTTGGCTGGGGTCCTGGCGCACTCTATATAAGCCACCCCCCTCCACAGGCAGAAGGGTTCGGCACCCTGTAATCCATATACACATAATCCACTCGACCGCCTTTGGGCTCCGAGACGTAGGGCTTTTACTTCCTCCGAGAAGGGCCTGAACTCGTACATCTCTTGTGTTTACAACCTCTCCATAGCTAGGACCTTGCCTCTCCATACCTACCCCCACTCTACTGTCAGACTTAGATCCACGACAGTTGGCGCCCACCGTGGGGCAGGTGTTTTAGCGATTTTGTGGAGAAGTTGCGATTATTCCGAGTACTTTCATCATGGTAGTTGTTGGAGTTTTGGTCGAGGGTCGAGAGATTCGTCTCGGTGCTCTTACCTTCGTCGCCGACGACTCCGCCTGGCTCCAGGAGGCTCCACTCGACGTCGATGCGCTCCCCGTCCGCGGTGTGATGCATTTTCGCGCATGTGTCCGCGGCGTTCTGCTGCGGCAACCGTCGACCCCATATCGGTCGACTCCCCTATCGACCACCCTCCCGGTCTCCCGCCAGCGCAAGCGCTCGGGTCGATCGAGGCTTCAGCGGTGGGTGAGACACGCGGTGGCTCGCCAGACGGCCACCACCCAAGTTGCGGCAATCGAGCCCGACAAATCTCTCTACGGCCTGTTCGATCTGTCGACTGGCTCCGTAGAGACTGCATCCGAATGCGATAGCAGTGATCCAGCGGCGGAAATCCTGGTGGTCGACGGGCCTCGCAGCCCCCCTAGCTTCACCCGTGATGGTGGGGCAGGCGACGGAGGCGACCCCGCACGAGACCACGAAGAGTACCAGCCCGAGCCACTCGACTCTCTGCAAAGAGAGGAACTTCGCCGCAGGAACATGGATGCCCTGCATACTCCCATCGCAGGAGAAACCCCTGAGGCTCGCGCCTTGGAGGAGGCACGTTTGGCCAATTTGGCCGAACGCGCTCGCCTAGAGAATCTTCAGCGAGCACTCGACGAGCACGCGCGGCAACAAGTTCCCGACGCCAATCGACGTCAACTCTTCCCGCCGACTCAGGTATATCAAACCCCAATCCAGAATTTAGCAGCTGCGACCCGTATAGCAGAGTCCATCCAGCCCTCTCAGTCGGAAGCTGGCAGAGGCTTGATGCAGATCAGGGATCTGCTCCGGGCAGCAGGAGATCAGAATTCAGCCGTGTCGCAGTCGCGCAACAGAATTCACAGTCGATCCGTCGCTGCGAATACGGTTCAGTCGGCTCACAGTCCCAGATCGCCTCCGCGGCGTGAAGGGCGCGAGAATCGGCGAGACCAATATGGAGACCGACACGACCGAGATGATAGGCGTCGAGTGCCCACTTCCCCTCCGAGGGGTGGGTCTTACGCTCCTCGGCAGCAAGATGACAGACGTCAGCTCAGTGCGGGGCGAAGAGTTCCAGTCGACCCCAGAGAACCAGGCTTCGACGCGCGATCCATTATCGTGCAAGGCTTAGTCGACCGGAACAGAGCCCATCGAGGTGGACTCGACAGAGATGCGCCCACGAGCAGTCGAGTGCACGTTTCTGGTCCGGAATGTTTCAGCAGAGCTATCAAAGCCGCAGTGATTCCTCCCAATTTCAGGTTGGCAACAGGAGTCAGCAAGTTCACCGGTGAGTCTAAGCCTGAAACTTGGCTTGAGGACTACCGAGTGGCGGTTCAGATTGGTGGTGGGAATGACGAGGTGGCCATGAAGCATTTGCCCCTCATGTTGGAAGGTTCTGCCAGAGCGTGGTTGAATCAGTTACCTCCTAGCAGCATTTACACTTGGGAAGATCTGTCCCGAGTGTTCGTCAGAACGTTTGAAGGAACTTGCAAGCGACCGGCTGGATTGACGGAGCTGCAAGTCTGCGTACAGAAGACCAATGAGACTCTCAGGGAGTATATTCAGAGATGGATCACTTTGCACCATACTGTGGAGAATGTGTCTGATCATCAGGCAGTCTGCGCCTTCAAGGATGGTGTCAAGAACAGAGAATTGAGTTTGAAATTTGGTCGAACCGGAGACATGACCTTGAGTCGGATGATGGAAATTGCTACCAAGTACGCCAACGGCGAAGAAGAAGACCGACTCCGAAGCGGCAAGCACAAGCCGAGCCAGTCGGAGAAGGGAAACACCAGTCGGAAACAGAAGCGGAAGGCTGAACCGGCAGCTCCTGGAGAGGCTCTGGCCATGACTCATGGAAAGTTTAAAGGGAAACCAAAAGGATCCTGGAACCCTAAGAAGGTAAAGGATAAAGAAGGGAACGACGTGATGGATATGCCGTGTCACATCCACACGAAGAAAGACGAAGAGGGGAATATCATTTACCCAAAGCATACCACTCGCCAATGTCGACTCCTGATCCAGCAGTTTCAAGGAAAACAGTCTAAAGACAAGGAAAAGGAGTCGGACAAGGCCGAAGACAAGGAGGACAGTGAGGAAGGATATCCGCAAGTCAACTCCACTCTGATGATCTTTGCAGATGTGGAAAGCAAGAGTCGATTGAAAGTCATTAACCGCGAGGTGAACATGGTTACCCCAGCAAAAGCAAATTATCTGAGATGGTCCCAAACACCCATCACATTCGACCAATCTGATCACCCGACTCATATTGCCACCCCTGGGAGGCAAGCTTTGGTGGTCGATCCAGTTGTCGAAGGCACTCGACTGACAAAAGTGCTGATGGACGGTGGTAGCGGGCTGAATTTGTTGTATGCAGACACACTGAAAGGAATGGGCATTCCGATGTCCCGACTGAGCACCAGTAACATGAGCTTTCATGGAGTTATACCAGGGAAGAAAGCCGAGTCACTCGGCCAAATAGCTCTGGACGTGGTGTTTGGTGATTCGAAACATTTTAGCAAAGAGAAGTTGACGTTTGAGGTCGTGGATTTTCAGAGTGCATATCATGCCATTTTGGGGAGACCAGCTTATGCACGGTTCATGGCTCGACCATGTTACGTGTACCTCAAATTGAAGATGCCCGGCCCCAAAGGAGTGATCACTGTCACCGGTGATCGGAAAAAGGCAGAAGAGTGCTTTCAGAAGGGCTCAAAGATTGCTGATTCCCAGGTGACAGCGGTCGAGTTTGAAGAATACAAGCAAAACGCAGATCCGAGTGATTTGCTGCGATCCAAGAAACCCGCCACAGAATCTGCATTTCAGTCGTCCGGTGAGATGAAGCCTGTTCACATTCACCCGACCGACCCCGATGCAGCCCTGACCCACATCTCCACAACATTCGACCCGAAATAGGAAGAAGCGCTCATCTAGTTCCTCCGTGAGAACTGGGACATTTTTGCATGGAAGCCCGCTGACATGCCAGGTGTTCCCAGGGGACTGGCTGAGCATCGCCTAAGAGTCCACTCATCAGCAAAACCAGTCAAAGAGCATCTTCGGCGGTCCGCCGTCCAGAAGAGAAAAGCCATTGGTGAGGAAGTGGCTCGACTGTTGGCGGCAGGATTTATCCGAGAGATATACCACTCCGAATGGCTCGCTAATGTCGTCATGGTTCCTAAGAAGGACAAATCGCTCCGAATGTGCATCGATTTCAAGCACATCAACCGGGCCTGCCCGAAAGATCATTTTCCTCTCCCTCGCATAGATCAAATTGTTGACTCGACCGCGGGATGCGAGAGATTGTCTTTTGTAGACGCCTACTCCGGGTACCACCAGATCCGTCTGTATGGACCCGACAAGGTAAAAACAGCTTTCATCACTCCATTCGGGTGCTTCTGCTATATCACCATGCCATTCGGCCTCAAGAATGCCGGGGCCACATTTATGCGAATGATTCAGAAGTGTCTACTCACTCAAATCAGTCGGAATGTGGAAGCGTATATGGATGATATCGTCGTCAAGTCACGAAAAGGTTCCGACCTGCTCGCTGACCTCGCCGAAACATTTGCCAACCTCAGAAGGTATGATATCAAGCTCAATCCATCAAAGTGCACATTCGGAGTTCCCGGTGGCAACTTACTCGGTTTTGTCATTTCCGAGCGAGGGATCGACGCTAATCCAGAAAAGATCGGCACTATTCTCCAAATGAAGCGCCCTGTGCGAGTGCACGATGTCCAGAAGCTTACTGGATGCTTGGCCGCATTAAGTCGATTCATCTCACGACTCGGTGAAAAGGCATTGCCTCTTTACCGACTAATGAAGAAGGCAGACAAGTTCGAGTGGACTCCAGAAGCTGATGCAGCGTTTGCCGAGCTAAAAGCTCTGCTCTCCACCCAGCCGGTGCTTGCTGCTCCAATCAGCAAAGAGCCTCTGTTGCTTTATATCGCAGCCACAGGACAAGTCGTCAGTACAGTGCTTACGGTCGAGCGGGAAGAAGAAGGAAAAGCTTTCAAAGTTCAGGGCCCAGTGTATTATTTGTCTGAAGTCTTGACTCCATCCAAGAAGAGATATCCTCATTATCAGAAGCTTGTGTATGGAATATACATGACCACAAAGAAGGTTGGTCATTATTTCTCTGATCATTCCATCACAGTCGTCAGCGACGCTCCACTATCAGAGATTTTGCACAACAGAGATGCAACTAGTCGAGTGGCGAAATGGGCGATTGAACTTCTTCCCCTTGATATCAAGTTTGAGGCAAAGAAAGCCATTAAGTCCCAGGCAATAGCAGATTTCCTCGCCGAGTGGATTGAACAGCAGCAGCCGACTGAAGTTCACTCGGAGCATTGGACCATGTTCTTTGATGGCTCTAAGATGTTGAATGGTTCCGGTGCTGGGGTTGTCCTGGTTTCCCCCAGAGGAGATAAGCTCATATATGTGCTCCAGATTCACTTTGATTCCTCCACCAATGAGGCAGAGTATGAGGCCCTCTTATACGGATTGCGCATGGCCATTTCACTCGGCGTCCGTCGCCTGATGGTCTATGGCGATTCAGATTTAGTGGTCAACCAAGTGATGAAGGAGTGGGACGTGAGAAGCCCAGCCATGACTGGATACTGCAGTGCAGTGAGGAAGCTGGAAAAGAAGTTCGAGGGGTTGGAGCTCCATCATATACCCCGACTGAAAAATCAAGCAGCTGATGATCTAGCAAAGATAGGTTCCAAGAGAGGAGCCATTCCGAGTGGTGTGTTCTTGGAGCATATACACACTCCGTCAGTCAAAGAAGATCCTTTCACCGAAGAAGCTCCATAGCCCAAGAGTGCCATAGATCCGACTGAGGTTGAAGTCCCAGCAGTGGTCGACTTGGTCATGGAGGTCTTGGTGGTCATTCCCGACTGGACAGTTCCGTATATCGCGTATATCCTGAGAAAAGAGCTTCCGGAGGATGAGGAAGAGGCTCGACAGATCGTCCGTCGATCTAAAGCCTTTACCGTAATCAAAGGACAGTTATATAGAGAAAGCGCGACTGGAGTTGGTCAGAAGTGCATAACACCAGAAGAAGGTCGAATCATCCTTAATGATATCCACTTGGGGACCTGTGGTCATCATGCGTCATCTCGGACCATCGTGGCCAAAGCATACCGAGCCGGATTTTACTGGCCAAAGGCGAATGAGATGGCAAAGGAAATAGTGGATAAGTGCGAGGGATGCCAGTTCTACTCGAATATGTCGCACAAGCCTGCATCAGCTCTGAAGACCATTCCACTCGTCTGGCCTTTCGCAGTATGGGGGTTGGACATGGTCGGTCCTTTGAGAACAGGTCGAAGTGGCTTCACGCATGTACTGGTGGCAGTCGACAAGTTCACCAAGTGGATTGAGGCTAAACCAATCAAGAACCTTGACGCCGGTACTGTTGTTAGCTTCAGCAGGGAACTGATATTCAGATATGGAGTTCCGCACAGCATCATTATGGATAATGGGTCAAACTTTGACTCGGAGGAATTCAGGGATTTCTGCAACTCTCAAGGCACACGAGTCGACTACGCTTCAGTCGCCCATCCGCAGACGAATGGACAAGTAGAGCGAGCCAATGGCCTGATTCTCAAGGGATTGAAACCCCGACTGATGCATGATCTCAAGCATGCAGCTGGAGCGTGGGTCGACGAACTTCCCTCGGTGCTTTGGGGACTGCGGACCACACCTAATCGATCGACCGGAAGAACTCCAGTCTTCTTGGTCTACGGAGCTGAAGCAGTCTTGCCGAGTGATCCTCGAGTTGAGATCTACAACGAAGCAGAAGCTGAACAAGCGCGGCAGGACGCAGTCGACCTTTTAGAGGAAGAAAGGGAGATGGCTCTGATCCGATCGACCATCTACCAACAAGATTTGCATCGTTTCCACGCCAGAAATGTGAGGGGTCGAGCCTTCCAGGAAGGAGATTTAGTTCTCCGAGTGGATCAGAAGAAACATCACAAGCTTGCTCCTTCTTGGGAAGGACCCTTCATCGTCACCAAAGTTCTCCACAACGGGGCGTACCGTCTTTACAACGTCGAACATAATATCGCCGAGCCCCGAGCTTGGAACGCGGAACTACTCCGCCCATTTTACACTTAAGTTTATCACTCGGATGAGTTGCAATAAAGTACTCCTGTAGCTCATGGATTTCAAAATAATAGTGTCATAGTTCCTCCATAATTTTTGTCACTTTTTATTTTGTCCAATAAAATTTTCCCCTCAGTGGGTGACTTAGCCGCGAATCCGTTTCGCCTAAGTTTGTAAAAATCCTTACCGAGTGGTGAGCCAGACTCCCACTCGGAGGCTTAGCTGCGAATCCGTTTCGCCTAAGTTATAAAAATCCTACCGAGTGGTAAGCCAGACTTCCACTCGGAGGCTTAGCTGCAGTCCAAGTACTCGCCTAAGTTATAAAAATCCTACCGAGTGGTAAGCCAGACTTCCACTCGGAGGCTTAGCTGCAGTCCAAGTACTCGCCTAAGTTATAAAAATCCTATCGAGTGGTAAGCCAGACTTCCACTCGGAGGCTTAGCTGCAGTCCAAGTACTCGCCTAAGTTATCAAAATCCTACTGAGTGGTAAGCC